>NW_026111774.1:280000-300000 GCF_024679095.1 Eriocheir sinensis | reverse complement strand
TTTTTTTTACTTTCTCTCCCTATTTATCTTTCTATCTATCTATCTTGAAGTTGCTCACTTGAATTACGAAACTGATTTTTATTTATCGGTAATTCAGTTTAGTCGAAGTTTTTTTTCTTGCTGTTTTCTCTTTTTCTCCTTTTTCTTCTTTTTCTCCTCCTTTTTCTTTTATATTATTTCTCCTTTCCTTACCTACTTTCCTCCTTCCTTTCTCCTCTCATGTCTCATTCATTTGTTCCCCCATCCACTTCCTCCTTCCTTCCCTGTTTTCTTGCCTACGTCACTCCTTCATTCCTCTTCCTTCGTTCTCCTCCTCTCTCTCCTCCTCCTCCTCCTCCTCCTCCCTCCTCCTCGTTCTCCTCCTCCTCCTCCTGTGTTCCTACGTCATTTCCTCCCACACACGTACTTCCTTCCCCTTTGTCTTTCTTTCGCTTCTTTTGTTTTCTTTTATTTCTCTTTTTACTTCTTGTGGAGCTATTTCTTCACTCCCTCTCCCTCTTTCGCTTCTTTCCTTCGTTTATCTTTTTTTTCTATTTTTCCCTCCCTCCCTTCTTCATTACGGCATCTTTTCTGTCTTGCTTCCCATGTGACTTTACTTTTTAATTTCATCCTTCGTTGTCTTATCTTTTCTCTCCTGCCATTCTTCCGTCATTTATTACGCTCGCTTTCTTCTTTCTTTCGCTTTTCGTAATTAAGTTTGGTTGCTCTTCTCTTTTGTTTTCCTTCTTCTTTTCGATGACCCAAAGAATGTAAGGAATAGATAGGGAGTAGGCACAAGAATTATCATTAAGTTCGTATTTGTTTTAATTAAAGTGTTATGTCCGAAGAGCTAATCCATTTTACCTTCCACTTCCCTCGCCTTGCACACATTACTCCCTCTCCCCCCCTCCCCCTTCCGGTTGCCTTATCTCCCTTTCCCTCATCCCTTGTCATTCCCCCGTCTCGTAACTTTTATCTTCCCGCTATCTTCCTTACACAGTACCTTCATTTTTCGTTTTTTTTTCCTCTCTCTTCTTTTTTCTCTCCTTTCCTTCCGACCTCAAGATACGAACGTCCCTTCTCCTCCTCAGTCTTCTCTTCATTCCCTTCCTTCTCATTTTTTCCTATTCTCTTCTTTCCTCTCTTCTTCCCTTTCCACCTCATAATGTCGACCTCCCTTTTACTCCTCATTCCTATCTCTATTCCTTTCCTTCTTTTCATTTTTTTCCTACACTTCCTTTCCCTTCTATTTATTTCTCAATTTAACTCACTCTCACATACCTTTTATTTCCATTTTCCGTCCCACCTTCCCTACTCTTCCATCCCACCCTTTCTCCCTCCCTCCCTCTCTCCCTCCCTCCCTTCCTCCCTCCCTCTCTCCCTCCCTCTCTCCCTCCCTGCCTTCGTCCATCTAAAAACTCATTATCTCGTGTCAATTGATTACCGTCCCTTAAATTGCATTAGGACGTTACAACTACGTTATTAGGCGTGACAACGTGTGTGTGTGTGTGAGAGAGAGAGAGAGAGAGAGAGAGAGAGAGAGAGAGAGAGAGAGAGAGAGAGAGAGGGGGGGGGTAATTTATATTTAGTAGTAGTAATTATAGTAGTAGTAGTAGTAGTAGTAGTAGTAGTAGTAGTAGTAGTAGTAGTAGTAGTAGTAGTAGTAGTAGAAATAGTAGTATGAAGAGGAGGAGGAGGAAGAAAAAGAGGAAGAACAGCAACAGGCATTAACAGGAGCAGAAGACAGGAAAATTATGAGGAGGAGGAGGAGGAGGGTGAAGAGGAGGAGGAGGAGGAGGAGGAGGAGCAGCAACAGGCAACAAGAGCAGAAGACAGCCAGGTAAACACTAATTACACAAGCACCTGCTCCCCTTTTATTATGCAGTGGCCGGCGTCCCCTTCCCGCCCCTTCTCGCCCCCTCTCTTAATCACCTTTCCATTTACTTCTCTCACGCCATTTTCCCCTCGTCCACATTTGTTCTGCTTCCTCCTCCCCTTCTGTCTTCCCACTCTTCCTTCTCTTCTTCCTTCTCTCTCCCTCATTCCTGTTCCTTTGTCTCTCCTTTCTTTGCTTCTTCACCTCCATCCCTCTCCTCTCCCATCTCTTTCCTCACTTTCCTCCCTCTCCTATCCTTTCTCTTTCTTCACCTTCATCCCTCTCCTATCCTTTCTCTTCCCTCACCTTCATCCCTTTCCTATCCTTTCTCTTTCCTCACTTTCCTCCCTCTCCTATCCTTTCTCTTTCCTCCCTCTCCTATCCTTTCTCTTTCCTCACTTTCCTCCCTCTCCTATCCTTTCTCTTTCCTCACTTTCCTCCCTCTCCTATCCTTTCTCTTTCCTCACCATCATCCCTCTCCTTTCTCTTTCCTCACCTTTTTTCCTTATCCTCTTTTCCTGTTCCCTTCTTTTTCCTCTACTTTTTCCCTTATCCTCCTTTTCTCCTCCCTTCTCTCACTGTTCTCTCTTCCTCTACCTTCCCTCTTCCACTCCCTTCCCTCCCCTCTTCTCCCATTTCTCATTTTCTCTCCCCTGTCACTCCCACACTCCTCCCTTTCCCTTGTCCTTCATTCCCCGCATTTTCTCTCTTTTCATTTCCTCTCCTCCCTTCATTCCCCTCCCTTCGTATATCATCCATTCTTTTCCTCCCTTCCTCATTTTATTTATCTTCCTCTCACTCATTTCCTATCACATCTTTACTCTCTATCTCTTCCTCCTTCTTTCCCCATCTTTACCTTCCTTATTGCTCTTTTCCTTCATTTCGCATTGTCTATTCTATATGTTCTTTCTCTTTCTTCCACTCCTCCTCCTCCTCCTCCTCCTCCTCCATCTCACCTTATTTACTGATAAAAAAAGGTAACAAACTGCATTAGAATTTGGCGCCTGAAAAATAAAGTTACTTCGCACTTTTGTCGTAATTTTCTTTTTTTTTTCCCGAAATTGGTGAGATGGAAAAGTTAGAGTAGTTTCTCTCTCTCTCTCTCTCTCTCTCTCTCTCTCTCTCTCTCTCTCTCTCTCTCTCTCTCTCTCTCTCTCTCTCTCTCTCTCTCTCTCTCTCTCTCTCTCTCTCTCTCTCTCTCTCTCTCTCTCTCTCTCTCTCTCTCTCTCTCTCTCTCTCTCTCTCTCTCTCTCTCTCTCTCTCTCTCTCACGGTAATGGAAATTAGTGTTTCTTTTTCTCCTGTTGCAAGTTCATTTCTTTTTTATTTGATTTTTTCGCTTCCTTAATTACTTTTTTAATTGCATTCCTCAACGTGATTTTTTGGGGTTACTGTTTTGGCGTCTCACAATTCGTCTTCACCTCTCTTTTTATCACTTTTTATGCCTTTGATTTGCGTCTCGTGAACTCCTGCAAATTTCATTTTCTTCTCTCCGATTTCTTTTTCTTTTTTTTAACAATTTCCACTCATGATTTTTTCTTTTTTCCAATTTCCACTTATGATTTTTTTTTCCAATTTCCACTCATGATTTTTTTTCCAATTTCCACTCATGATTTTTTTTCCAAATTCGACTCCTGATATTTTTTTTTATATTCTGCGTCAGGTTTTTTCCCTTTATCTTTCCCTCCTCACACCATTCTTTTTTTTCTTGCTTTACTTCGTTTTCTCCATTAAATCCTTCCGGTCACTTTACTAAATTTACTGCTCGAATTCTTTTATATTTGATCTTTTTTTTCTGAAGCTTCAAGTAAAGTCGTTATTACAGCAATTTCATCTCGCGCTTCTATTTTTTTTTTTTTTTTTTTTACTTGTTGCTCACACACACTGTTCTTTTCTCCTTTATTCTCTTCTCGTCCTTTTTTTATTTTCCTTCTCGATCATTCTTTTTATTTTCATATGTTGCTTCTGGCTTATTTTATTTATTATTTCATCCCTTTATCTCCCTTCGCTTATCCAATTTTTCATCTCTTAAACTTGTGGTAGTAGTAGTAGTAGTAGTAGTTGTTGTTGTCGTTATAGTAGTAGTAGTAGTAGTAGTAGTAGTAGTTGTTGTTGTTGTTGTAGTAGTGATAGTAGTAGTAATAGTTGTAGTAGTAGTAGCAGAAGTAGTAGAAATGGTGGTTGAAAGCAATAAATAAGAAAAAAAATCATCCACCGGCTACCTTCGTTCCTGTGCTGTCCCACTATAAGTACCGAGATATTTCTTCCAAGCAAGTCGATAATGATTTAAGGAGTTATTGTGTCAACATAAACAATGGCGAATTATATCCAGAATTGATCGCTTGTAAGTGGACAGGGTTATGAAAAAGTCTACGGGTCAAGCTTGCCACATTTAAATATAATCACTCGAGATAACTTAAGAACATAAGAACGTAAGGAATAAAAAAGAAAGGAGAAGAAGAAAATGAAGATGAAGATGAGGATGATGATGATGAAGAGAAAAAATAATAATAATAGCATAATGATAAATGAAGAAGAAAAAAAAGAAAAATGCAAAAGAAATAATAAAAAATACGGATTCAGAGATAGATAGATCGTTACAGTAAATAGGTAGATAAAGAGAGAGAGAGAGAGAGAGAGAGAGAGAATATGATCTTAGTACAAACATTTCTGGTTTTCCGTGTATTCAAAGTCAAACGTACACGCAATTAACTTTTTTTTCTGTTAGTGTAAGTTTTGTGATACCGTATTCATGGATTCCCTGTCATCCCAAGATTGTTAAATAGTTTTATACTCGCTGGCAAACCTGACTTCGTATCCTTAGTATATGTTTTTTTTTTTTTTTTCGTGGGGGGGACCTTCGCAAAATAACAATCCGTGTGTTTTCTCTAGGTGGAATGCAGTCTTGTATTTTACTATTTTCGACTACCATTATTTGACCACAACCATCACCTATTATACTGCCGCTACTATCTCTTATCTCTAATTCCCTACAGTAAAATAACCATCCATGTATTTTTTCTCTTGGTGGAATGTCTTGAATTTTACTATTTTCGACTACCATTATAATTATTTGACCACAACCATCTCCTATTATACTGCCACTACTATCTCTTATCTCTACTTCCCTATAGTAAAACAACCATCCTTCTCTCTTGGTGGAATATATATCATCTTGAATTCTATCTTTTTCCATTACTAAATTATTCGTCCGCATCCATCATCCATAATACTGTCACTACTACCGGTACCACTAACATTACGACCTCCACCTATACCACCATGTACACTAGCACCATTACCACTTGCCATCAGCACCACACTACCATCATCACCACCACTTCACTACCATGTACATTACCACCATCACCACTCTCGCCTCACTACCACTCTACCACCATCACCACTCTCCCCATCACCACAAGTCTACCACCACCACCCCTCTCGCCTCACTACCACTCTACCACCATCATCACTCTCGCCATCACCACCACTCAACCACTATCACTACTACCACCAACACCACTCTCGCTATCACCACCACTTCCACCATCATTACTACCACCATCACCCTTATCGCAATCACCGCCACCACCATTGCATTCAATATACATGCGGGGTGCCTCCTTACAACGTTAATTAAGTCAAGAACGAGCCAACACACGCTACGACTCCACAATATAACAAATTAATGCTCCTCGTCCCTCCCCAACACACGCACACACTCAGACACAAACAAAGCACACCACAGCACTACACCACTACGCCAACACCTACCACATTCAATACTCTACCTCTTCCTTGCCAATACACCAATACCACATCACCTCATAACTCCAAGAACACACGTTGCGAAAACTATGAAGAATACCCTTTAGAAACACCAAAAAACATCCTTATTTCCAGTCTGTCTAATCATGGGTCCCCAGGCTTTTTAAATACTCGAAACAACTAAGGTATGCAAATGTTTCTTAACCCAACTCAGAACAAACGCACCAATTAAAAACACCCAAAACATCCTTATTTCCACATTTTGTCTTCATTAAGTGTTCCCAGGCTTTTAAAATACTCGTGACAACTAGTAAGGCTTACAAACGTTTCTTAACTCAGCTCAGAACAAACATACCACTTAAAAACACCAAAACATCCTTATTTTCACAGTTTGTCTTCAGGTGTTCCCAGGCTTTTGAAACTCTAGCAAACAACAAAAGTAAAAAAGCCGAATGACTCTGACCTCTGTTTCGGAATCTTCAACTGGACACTGTTTGCAGAAGCAGCGCCATTGCAACCTTTTTTTGTTTCCTCTTCTTTTGTGCCTTTGAGCTGCCTCCTTTACTTAAAAAATAGGCTCCTGGACTCAACTCAGGGCCAAGACTCCCAAAATTTTAAGCCACACAAACCACAGAGTCGCCACAAGAGAAGAGAAAACAAGAAGCAGGCGTAAAAATCAACAGACCTTTGTGACATGTTGACAGAGAGGGGAAGATTGTGCGCGTTGGTAGTGATGGTGGTGGTGGTGGTGGTGAGGTCCTTTCCGTGTGTGTTTGAGTGTGTGTATATGTGTGTCTTGTTCCGGCGTCTTGGCGGGAGTGTGAACCGCCCGCCGTGCCTGCCAGATGCTATATAACCACCCTCCCTCGTCCCTCTCTTCCCCCTCCCGTGTCCCTCCATTGTCCCTTCCTCCCTCCATGCCCCCCCCCCCCCAAACGCCTCTGCTTTCACTGGTTCAGGGTTTCATATTACTGTTCCCCTGAGAGCCGCGTCCCTCGTTCGAATCCCAAGGCGGGTTTTTTTTTTTTTCTTTCTTTCTTTCTCACTTTTAGAGTCAACAGATGCGGATAGGAAACGGCAAACAGCGTGTGAGTGATTTTGAAGACTGATGTAACGGAGGAGGTAAAAGATAGTTTGCTGTTATCATTCACACGGGAGAAGTTGATTATCTTTTGTAATTGTTTTTCTTTTCTATTCTTCGTGTATAATTGCGAAATATCCCGCACTGTTATTTTTTTTCTTTTCAGCTGATTGCGTAACAAAGTCCTGCGTTATTGGTGTATTTAGGACAGTTTTTTGATGTTTTTTTTTATCATATCGAAGTCTTATTTTTCAACTATTCATTGAGAGCTACGATCAAAGTCTATTCTATGACGAATGAAAACAAATAGAAAATACAATAATAACAAAAATAATGATAATAATGATAATAATAAGAAGAAAAAAGAAGAACAAGAACAAGCAGAAGAACAAGAACAAGAATAAGAAAAAGAACAAAAAGAATTATAGACAACTCGGGTTTGCTGGCAGGTCACCGGATGAGAGTTATAAATTTACGTTTTCTTCAGCAAAATGAGACTCGCGGGGAGCATGAATGTAATAAACTTAAGTGGAGGAAACAAGTGCACACTACCACTTCCCCACGAGGAGCATTCAGGGTGTGTCCTTTGCTAACTTCCTAAGCACACACACACACACACACACACACACACACACACACACACACACACACACACACACACACACACACACACACACACTAACTTTCACCCACACGCCCACACACGCAAACTCAATCTGATGTCCCGTGGGAGACTTGCACGAGGCGGGAGGAGGAAAAAGAGCAGTAAGAAGAGGAGGAGAGAAGGTGAAAGAAAGAGAGAGGAAAGGGGAAGAGGAGAATGTCTAAGATAAGTGGAGGAAAGAAGGAGAGCTGAAAGGAATGTGTGGAAGAGGAGAAGGGAGAAGAGAGAGAGGTGCGTGAAAGAAGAGAAAGGAAGATTATGAGTGTAAAGAACGGCAGAATGAAGGAGGAAAGTGGTAAGAAAAAGCGCAGAGGAGAAAAGTGATGAAGGAAGATTAAAGAGAAGAAAAGTGAAAGATAGAGACGAGAAGTGAACGAGTAAGACCTAATAAAGATAGTGAAGTATTGAAGGGAAGAGAAGAGAAGGATGAAGGACAATTAGGAGTCAAAGATGGAAGATAAGAAAATGAGAAAGGAAATAAAGATGAGCAGAGAAATGAAGAACCAACGTAGAAGAAAAGTTAACGAAGTAAGAAAACCTAATGAAGAGCAATAATTAAAATTTGAGAGGAAACGAGAGCAGATAAATGAAGGAGGAAGAGGAATTAGAAGCAAGTGAATGCGAGGAAGAAAATAGAAACGAGAGGTGATAATGTGAAAGGAAGAAAGGAGAAAAAAAGTAAAAAGGGGAGTAAGAAGAGGAGAAAGGTAGAGAAGTGAGGTGAAGAGATAAGAAGTGACAGAAGGCGAAAAGAGAAGAGAGGGGAAAGAAAGAAAGAAAATAGAAAGGAGGAGAAAAAAATAAGGTGGAGAGAGAGAGAGCAGGGCCATCCGAAACACTTTAGAGGCGACAGATTTTCTTAAGGTCGTCGCGTTGTGAATAGCAAGATCCATTTTATCCCCAAAGTTTGTAAAAAGAAAAGAAAGAAAAGAAGCGTTATGTATTTCTTTACGATGTTTTATGTATATCGTAAAGGAAAGGAAGTATCTTGTCTCTTTCCTCACCTTCTTTCGTTTTTTTTTTTTTCGTCTTAGTTGTCACCGTTGTCCTCCTCCTCCTCTTTCCTTTTCCTTCTCCTTTTCCTCCTTCACTTCCTCATCCATCGCCGCTTCTCCTCGTCCTCTTTTTTTCCTTCATATCCTTTTCTTTCTCCTTCTCATTCTCTTCTTTCTCCTCCTTCCACTTCTCACCTCTTTTTCTTCCACCTTTTCCTCCTCCTCCTCCTTCTCTTCCTCCTTGTTCTCCTCTTTTTCCTCTCTACCGTCATTATATTTTTTGTCCTCATCATCATACTCTTTCTGCCTCACTTTTCCTCCTTCTCCTCCCACTCTTTCCCCCTCCTCCTACTCCTCCTCCTCCTCCTCCGCCTTTTCCCAATGGTTGATCTTTTCTGTTTTAATCCCAGAATGGCGATATCGAGTCTGCGTGTCCCATTACACTGCATTTAGGTCTCAGTAGTACGAGAGAAGTGGAGGCTGGAATGGTCTGCTTTTGTCTCTTCGTCTGTGTGTGTGAGTGTGTGTGGGGGTCGGGGTGGGGGTGGGGGGTAACGTGTGTGGGTGGGGTGGGAGGGGTGTGTGTTGGGGGTGTATGTGTGTATCTGTGTGCTCCTTCTGCCAGTCATCCTTCCCTCTCTGCTCCCATTTTCCCAACTTCCCATTCTTTTATTCTCTCCTCTCTTCTCTCTGTCTCGTCTCCGCCCGCTTTATCTTCTTTCCTGCATTTCTCCATTCTTTACGGCTTCTACTTTTATCCCTCTCTTCGTTCCTGATTTTTATTCCTTCCCGTTATCCTTATCTTACACTCCTTCCATTCTTCTTCTGCTTTTCTTCATTCTTTTCTCGCGTTTCCTTCTTCACTTTTTCGCCATGTACTTTAGCTACCCCTTTTTTCACCCAATTTCCTTCCTCTTCATTCTTTTCTCGTGTTTCCTTCTTCACTTTTTCGCTATGTACTTTACCTACCCCTTTTTTTCACCCAATTTCCTTCCTCTTCATTCTTTTCTCGTGTTTCCTTCTTCACTTTTTCGCTATGTCCTTCACCTGCTACTTTCTTTAACCCAATTTCCTTCACAGCCATCTTTGTATGCTAATCATTCCTCCCTCTCCTCCTTAACCTCCCTCACTTCCCTCTTTCTCCTACCTTTCTTCCGTTTCTTCTTCCTAACCTTCCCCACCTCTCTTCTTCTTATCCCTCTTCCCTTTCTCCTTCCAACCACCCCACCTCCTTTTTTTACTTTACCCTTCCTCCCTTTCTCCTCCCTAACTTTCTTCCCTTCTTCCCTTTCTTCCTCTTAACCTAACCTCCACATTTCCTTGTTCCTCCTTACTTTTCCTCTCTTTCTCCTCCTTAACATACCCCGCCTCCTTTTATCTCCTTGCCTTTCCTTGCGTATCTCCCCTACCTCCCTTTTCTCCAAACTCTTCCTCCCTTTCTCCTCCTTAAGCTCACCCCCTTCCCTTTTTCCCCATTCCTTTCCTCTCTTTCTTCTCCCTAACCTCACCCACTTCCCTTTTTCTCCTTTCCTTTCCTCCCTTTCTCCTCCTCTAACCTCCCCCCACCTCCCTTTTTCTCTTCATCCCTCTCCTCCGCCTCGACACAGAGAAGGCCTTTCAGTCAATCTACATAACGAGAGCGCATAAAGGAGAGGCATTTGTGGATTTTTGGGGGCATAGGGGGAGATGAAGGCGGGTGCTCCAGAGTTACTACCCAAACACTATTCCGTCCACGTTAACACAAGGCAGTATGGCCACAACTACGAGCATGTGATAAGATAATTTAAAGACCTTGGTAAACTAAACTGAAGCTAAAACTAAACTAAACTCAAATGATGCTGTGTTTCACTTCATTTCTCCATACATATATTTTTCTCTTTTTAATTCATGTTTTCTCTTTGTTTTTTCTTCATTCCATCCTTTACTGACTCATCTATCCGCTCCTATCCTCCTCTTCCCCTTCCTTCTTTTTCCTCTGATCCTCCTTTCCTCTCCTCCTATCTTATGGTCAGTGCAGTTTTATCATGTTTTCTTTATTACTTTTTTTCTTCATCCCGTCCTTTACTTCCTCATCTATCCGCTCCTATCCTCCTCTTCCTCTTCCTTCTTTTTCCTCTGATCCTCCTCTCCTCTCCTCCTATCTTATGGTCAGTGCAGTTTTACGACTTCGTTTTGTGAATCGTTCAAAAGCCAGGTACCGTAAAAAAGTCCCCTCCCCCTTCTACACTCCCCTTGCCCTCAACACACCCGTACACCCCTCTCCATCTTCCTCATATATACCTTTGCTTCCCTTACAGCCCCCTATCACCCCTACATCCCCCTTCTTACCTCTCGTATAAACACCCTTGCCTCCCTTAGTCTTATACCACTTTTGTAACTCACCCCCTTTGCCCCCTCGATCTCCCCCTTCCACATCCTCCCCCTATTGCTCTCCTCCCGGAATTGACCTCTCTTTTGCCCACTCTGTAATCTTTTTAGGAGCAGCAAGGAGCGGGCTTTTTTTTTATTATTGTTTCATATTTTTGTGTGCCCTTGAGCTGTCTCCTCTGCTGTATAAAAAAAAAAAACATGCCCCCATCCTCAATGTCTAACCCCGTTTTGCCTACCTAATCTCCCTACCCTTCCACATGACCTTGCCCTTGCCCCCACTTCTATATCTGACCCTCTTTTCTTATCTCACCCCCCCCCCCCATTACTCAATATTCTCTTTTTATTCACCCCACCTGCCCTCCTCAACCTCTCCCCACTCTCCTCTTTTTCCTCTTTCTCCTTCCTTCTCTCCCTCGCTTTATTCTGCCATGCCCTTCCTCCCTCCCTCCTTCCCGCCACTCCCAGTCCACAGCCTTGCCTTCAGGATTATTGCTCCGACCTCTTCATCTCACGCCGAAAGGGACGAGGCTGGGATGGAGGTTGAGAGGGCTGGAGTGAGGAGGCACAGGTTATGGAAGGCAGTTTGCTTTACGATATTATTTTCTTTTTTGGGAAGTGTTGGAGGGCGATGTTTGCTTGTTTTTTAAGTTAGTTTTTTTTCTTTCGATGTGTTTTTTTCGTGTTTTTTTTTGGTAGGTTTAGGATTATTTTAGATTTATTTTAGGTATAGGTTAGTTATTTTTTTTCTTATGCGTGTGTTTTCGTGTGTTTTGTGTTTTTTTGGTAGGAATCGGTCTATTAAAGATTTATTTTAGTTATATTTTAGGTTTATTCAGATTTATGCTAAGCCTTCAGTATTAGAAACGTGATTAATTAGATTCGTTATAAAAATGAGAATATTCGTATCAAGGGAAAGTTCACATTACGTTCTTTTGAAGGAGACTTTGTACGAATTATAATTATCGTAATTTCTTGCTGAAGGAACACAATTTTGTTGGCTTTGAATGAAGCAATTAGTCGCTTTATGTTATTAAGAGTTATTGAGGCCGTGTTATTGGCAAAGTAAATATTTATCCTTTTCTTCATATTATTATTATTATTATTATTATTATTATTATTATTATTATTATTATTATTATTATTATTATTATTATTATTGTTATTATTGTTATTATTATTATTATTATTATCATCATCATCATCATCATCATCATATTTACTGTCATTATTATTACTACTAATCAGAAAGCAAGAATCAAAGAAAATAATGATAATACCTGTTTGCAATTTTTCTTAACTTTTAAATAAGAAAAAGATCTAATAAACTTGTGGAAAGGAAAAAACTATGATAAACTTGTGAATAAGAAAAAGAAACATTATAAAAAAAAGCCACGTCACGTCTCCAGGTTCCCGCGGCTGTCACACTCCAGACTAACTAATGACAGACTGATGAACCGACAGACTGACAGACGGAGGAGGCGGCGAGGTGACGGCCGTGTCTGGCGGCGATCACGACTCAAACGACGCGCGTGTTTAAAAAAAATAATATAGATTGGTAATGACTTTTATTTTTGGCGTCGGTGTGTGTGTGTATGTGTGTGTGTGTGTGTGTGTGTGCGCGCGCGTCTTTAAGATTGCATAAGGCTGAGGAGGAGGGGGGGATAGAGAGGAGAAAATTAAATGCTTCGGGTAGGAGGAGGAGGAGGAGCAGGAAGAAGAAGGAGAAGAAGAGGGAAAAAAGTCGAGAGAGGAGGAAGAAAACCAGAAACGGCAACAGGAGGAGAAAGAACAACATTAAGAGGAGGAGGAGGAGGAAGAGGAAGAGAGGGCGGAAGAGGGGCGACAGGAGGGGAAGTGACAAGAAGAGGAGGAGAACAGAACCACAAGAAGATGCCCCACAATAGTCTCTTTGTGTTGGGTGTAAATGGTGGACTGGATGAGCCTCCGGAATTAATGTTTCGGAGGGCTAAGTCCCCCCTCAGGAACCCCAGACCAGTGGCTTAAAGGGATGGGAAAGAGAGAGAGACAGACAGACAGACGGACAGACAGACAGACAGACAGAAAGACAGACAGAAAGACAGAAATGGTAGTTAATGTTTCGGAGGGTAAAGTCCCCCCTCAGGAACCCCAGACCAGTGGCTTAAAGGGATGGGAAAGAGAGAGAGACATGCAGACAGACGGGCAGACAGACAGACAGGCAGAAAGACAGACAGAAAGACAGAAATGGTAGTTAATGTTTCGGAGGGTTAAGTCCCCCCTCAGGAACCCCAGACCAGTGGCTTAAAGGGATGGGAAAGAGAGAGAGACATGCAGACAGACGGGCAGACAGACAGACAGGCAGAAAGACAGATAGAAAGACAGAAATGGTAGTTAATGTTTCGGAGGTTTAAGTCCCCCCTCAGGAACCCCGGACCAGTGGCTTAAAGGGATGGGAAAGAGAGAGAGACATGCAGACAGACGGGCAGACAGACAGACAGACAGAAAGACAGAAATGGTAGTTAATGTTTCGGAGGGTTAAGTCCCCCCTCAGGAACCCCAGACCAGTGGCTTAAAGGGATGGGAAAGAGAGAGAGACATGCAGACAGACGGGCAGACAGACAGACAGGCAGAAAGACAGACAGAAAGACAGAAATGGTAGTTAATGTTTCGGAGGGCTAAGTCCCCCTCAGGAACCCCAGACCAGTGGCTTAAAGGGATGGGAAAGAGAGAGAGACAGACAGACAGACGGACAGACAGACAGACAGACAGAAAGACAGAAATGGTAGTTAATGTTTCGGAGGGTTAAGTCCCCCCTCAGGAACCCCAGACCAGTGGCTTAAAGGGATGGGAAAGAGAGACAGACAGACAGACGGACAGACAGACAGACAGACAGAAAGACAGAAAAGGTAGGGGAGGGTGAGAATATGAAGGCTAGGACAGGTAGGAAAGGAGGAAGAGAGAAGGGAAAAGAGGTGTAAAGGAGAAAAAAGTCGGTGAAATGAAATAGATAACGAGGGAGAGAAGGAATGGAGGAAAGGAAGATAAGGTAAGAAGAAACAGAGGGTAAATATGAGAGAGAGAGAGAGAGAGAGAGAGAGAGAGAGAGAGATTAATGGAGTAGAGATGGAGAAAGAGAACACTAAGAGATTGGAAGCTAGAGAGGGTGGAGGCAAAAGAAATAAGGATGTAATGTTTAGGAGAAAAGGATCGAGTGTTTTATGTTGTAATTGTAACCTTTCTTTATTATGGTCTTTTAAAATAACGCTGCTCTGTGGTCTCTGTTATTTCATGCAGATAGATAGATAGATAGATAGATGGTAACATAGATATTGGGTGCCTCTTTTACTTCTCTATTATATTACTTCATCTTGAGTTTTACCGCATAAGATAATCCAATTTGATTTATACCGTGTGTCTGGGTGTGGATATGAGTTGGGGTGGATCCGCGTGTGTCTGTGCGAGGTTATGGGTGTGGATACGGGTGTGTTAGTGTGTGCGTATGTGCGTCTATGGTTTGTTATTTCAGTACACACAAAAGGAAGCAAAAAGGGAGCGCGGTAAAAAAACAAAGCATCAAAAAGACACGAGACAGTTTTGAATGTTGCGCGCCACCGGAGGGCAGCGCGGCGTGAAGGCTGCGTTACGTGAGCCAGATCTCTTACCGGGCCGACCACCGACACGGGGACGGAGGAGAGGAAAAGTGACACGTGTTCTGTGTTCGTACTGTGCGTCGTATTTTGATGGAATGATTTATTATTTGTATTCTCTTTTGTGGATTTTCTAGATTTGCTTTCTTTTCGTTTTTATACTCGAAAGATCTGTCATTTTAGCTTCATTGTTACTGTATTATTTATTTCTGGGTATAAAGTCTGGTAAAAATATTATCTCTTTCCCTAAAAAAAAATCCAGAAATGTGAAGAATATTTAACGTAAACTTTGGAGTTCAAAATAAAGTAGTAGATTATAAAAGTCTGTTTAATTTACTGACATCCGTTGAGAGAGAGAGAGAGAGGTCGCCTTTATGTACAGAATTTGCTAGTAGACCTACGATATCATCTCTCTCTCTCTCTCTCTCTCTCTCCACCCACCCGCCACCCACACATGCAAACAGATAGCAACTTTCCTCCCAGCAACTTTCATTGTGGCTAAAAATTTCTCAACAACCCTGAAACTCGCTCATTTTTATTATATACTTTCCACTTTCTTCCCCTCCCGTGTTAGTATATTATTCAGCGCGACACCTGGACATGTAGAAATGGTTGGGTAGTTTTTTTCCCTCTCTTGTTTTTTACCTCTCCTTCTCCTTCTGTTTTTTTCTTTCACTTTTTCGTTTCTTATTCTTGTTTTACTCATTTTCATTCATCTCTCTGGACTTGTAGAAATGGCTTGGGTGTTTTTTTTTTCTATTCTTTTCTTACCTCTTTTCCTTTCCTTTCTGCTTTTCTTCTCACTATTTCTTCTCTTATTCCTGTTTTATTACTTCTTATTCATCTCTGGTTCGGTTTTTCTTATTTTTTACCTCTCCTCTTTCTGCTTCTCTCTTCACTATTTATTCTCTTATTCCTGTTTTAGTCATTCTTATTCATCTTTGGTTCGGTTTTTCGTCTCGTAGTGTTCTCGTGCGGGGAGGGAGGGGGGGGGGATGGACCTCGTATGTGTGTGTGTGTGTGTGTGTGTGTGTGTGTGTGTGTGTGTGTGTGTGTGTGTGTGTGTGTTGCCTTCCCCCGAGTGTTGACCCGCACGAGTCCCTTTAATGCAACACTTCACTCTAATGTTGACTCTTCTTTACGCTCTTCCGCGGCAGAGTGTGATGTTGGCTTCGCTTTTTTGTTTGCTTTGCTTTTTGCTTCCTTTTGCTTTTTCTTTCTCTTTTTGGGGCAAGGTGTTCAGTGCGATTTCTATTTATTTTACTTTCTTCGTTTCTTCGTTTCCATCTTCATCATTTTGTTTTTCTAAATATCTATCTTGTTCTTTACCTTCATCTTTGTTTGTTTGTTTGTTTTCCAAGGTGTTCAGTGCGATTTCAATTTCTGCTGCTTTCTTCTTTTCTTCCTTTTCATCTTCTTCATTTCGTTCTTCTTAATATTTATCTTGTTCTTTACCTTCATTTTTTCCAAGATGTTCAGTGCGATTTCGATTTCTGCTACTTTCTTCTTTTCTTCTTTGTTGTCTTCTTCATCTCGTTCTTTTTAATTAATATCTATCTTGCTCCTTACCTTGTTTTTGTTTTGTTTGGTTTGGTTTCTTTTTTCATTTTTTTTTTCAAGGTGTTCAGTGCCGCTTCGATTTCTGTGACTTTCTTCTTTTTCTCTTCTTCATCTTCTTCATCTTGTTCTTCTTAATATTAATCTTGTTCTTTACCTTCTTTAATTTTTTGGTTCTTGTTTTTCGTCTTTTTTATTTCATTTTTCATATTCTTATTTTTATACCTTTCCCGTTGCTCTTCTTACCTTACCTCTAATAACCCGTATACTGCATGTTATTTTTTTTCTTCATGACGCACTGCAGTTTCTTTTCTTTTTCCCTTTCGTTTTTTTTTTTTTTCAAGTGTAATAATTCACTTTTTCTTTTCGGTTTCTGCAATATTTCCACGTGTAATACTTTTTTTTTTTTAGGGCTGACTGAAACGTGTGCAAAGAAGAGGAAAAGAAGGGAAAGGATTATAGGCAGAGAGAGAGAGAGAGAGAGAGAGAGAGAGAGAGAGAGAGAGCGTTCCTGAGGGTATTTAACTAGGGTTCTCCACCACCACCATCACCACCACCACCACCACTACTGCATCTCATCTTTCACCACCACCATCACCACCACTTCTACATCACCATCTTCACCACCATTTACCCTCCTCATCACTGCACCCTCTCTACCATCACCACCATTACCACATCTCTATCACCAGTCCACTACCACCACAACTGCAAGCTCTCCACCACCACCCACCACCACCACTACCCTCAACACCCCAATCACCACCAACAAAACAACCTCTTCAACACCACTATCACCACCACCAAAAGAACCCCTCCACCACCACCACCACCACCACCCACATCCACCGCTAAGTCATCCACCTCGTTTCCACGCCACAAGCCCGACGTTCTCTATATAAGGCTTACGATTCCCGCCCTTCCCGAAGCCCTAGTATCGTCGCCCGGCAATATCCAGCCAATTTGCTCCGCCGCGCCTATTCCTGGATTCCCGAAGATTCCCATTCCTGCCGACACGAAATACGCACAATAGTCGTCCGTTCCTGCCGCGTAAAAAATAAAAAAGATGTGAAAAAATCCGAAAGTGAAGTAGGTCTGTATGAATAAAATCGTTGGTGGTTGATCAATTTTGACGCCATTTCTTTTTCGTTTAGGGGTTAGTAAGAATTCTAAAAAGGTGAAAACTTGAGAGTAGGAATGTAGAAATGAGACGCACGGGAAAATATATGACAACATTGAAGAAATTTATGATATATCAGTAAAAAATGGAAGATCTTCATATCAGACACGAGAAACATATGAAACACTGATTTATTGTTTCATTGTGTTCAGTTTGATCCAGTTAAATTCAGTTGACAGCAGCGATAAATAATTAGAAAAAAACATGTTACCAAAGAAAATGAATAACTCCGAACACAAAAAGAATCACCAGCGAAAAATAGCTAGAAAATATGTCACCAAGGAGTAATGATTAACCAGGAGCACGAAAACGAAATATCAGCAGTAAATAATTAGGAAAGGTAGTGTCCCTAGGTAACATGATATCACACGAGCACATGGCAGAGTACCATCAAGACAGAGAGATAGGACACCGTGACAGTATATTAGGAGCGTAGAAAATGAGTGTACCAGAGGAGGAGGATTTCCCATGAGAACCACGAAAGTACACCCATAAAAACAGCAATGAGAAAGGGGTAGACATAATATATACCAAGGAAAGGCAAATATCCTGGAACACAGAAAAAGACAGCAGAGAAAGATAGTTAGAAAATGTGTGTACGAGAGAAAGATGATTGACTAAAAACACGGAAAAAAACAGCAGATATAGAGAAGACCTTAAAAAACAACAGTGAGAAAGAGGTAGAAAAATAGATTGCAAAGACTGACGAATAACAGAAAGCACACACAATAAACAGCAGAGATGGAAAGGTAGAAAATGTATGTACGAAAGAAGGATGAATGACCAAGAAAAAAACAGCAGCGATAAGTAAATGAAAAAGATAGTTGCCAAGAAGTAATGATAAACCAGGAACACAAAAAACACAAGGAACACAAAAAAGAAACAGCTGATAAGTAGTTAGAAAATGTGTGTACCAAAAAAAATGACTGACTAAGAAAACACACACAAAAAAACAGGAACGGTAAACAAATGGAAAAGATAGTTAACAAAAAAATAAAAATAAACCAGAAATACAAAAAAAAAAAACACTTAGGACACAAAAAGAGAGCAACGATAAATAAACGAAAAAAATAGTTACCTAAAAATTATTATAAACCAGAAATACAAAAAAACGAAACCACAACAAGCAATAAAAAGAAAAACTAGTACCCATCAAAAAAAGTTCCAGCAATAAGAAATGGGGAGAAAATGGGTTTTTTTTCATGCGTGGTAAGGTAAGACAGCGAGGATCGTGACCGAGTGTACCTGTTAGCAGCCACGCGAAGGTGAGTGTTAATGAAGGAGCGGCGCAGGTGGCAGGCAAGGTGTGTAAGGGTGTGTGTGGGGGTGGAGTGGCGTGCTCCGGTTAGGTTTACATGTCCCTTACCTCCCTGTTGTCGTGTGGAGGACTGAAGAGGGAAGGGAGGGGAGGAGGAGGGAAAAGGCGGTGATGTCGTGTGGAGAAGTGAGGAGGGAGGTAAGGAAGGAGATAAAAGAAAAATAAAGAAAAGGTTGAAAGAAGAGCAGTTAAGTGGGGAAGAATTGGCATTTATGAGACAAAAAGAGGAGGAAAGGAAAGAACGGGTGGAAGGAAGGAGAAGGGAGAGTAAAAGAAAAGGAAGAAAAAGTTGAGTAATAAACTGGGAAAAAATAGGTGTTTATGAGGCAAAGAGAGAAAGATAGGAAAAATTGCTGTAAGGGCGAGAAGTTAGCAGGAGAGAAAAGGTATGCGGAAGAGGAGTGGAAGAGTAAAGAAAGGAAATAAAGGAAGAAAATATTGGGAAGAAAAACAATTGAGTGGTTAAGAATGAGGATTTATGAAAAGAAAAAGGAAAAAGAAAGGAGAGACTGCTGTGGGAAAAAAAGGGGGAACCAGAAAGGGGGAAAATGTGCGAGAAAGAAATAGTAGGAAGAGGAAGATGAACATAATAACATAAAAACATAACAAGTATGCAAGAAACCTGAAGGGCAGCTCCTGTAAACCTAATATCCCCCATCACCTCCTATCCTCCCTATCCATGAATTCACCTATCC
The DNA here is from genome assembly GCF_024679095.1 of Eriocheir sinensis. Taxonomy (NCBI): domain Eukaryota; kingdom Metazoa; phylum Arthropoda; class Malacostraca; order Decapoda; family Varunidae; genus Eriocheir; species Eriocheir sinensis. The sequence goes on along the minus strand of NW_026111774.1, from coordinate 280,889 downwards.
TTTTCTTGAGGCATTTATCGTATTGAGACTCACCACAAGGAAACGAAAAGGTGCGAAGCGAAAAACCTGACTAAAAAAATGGTAAAGAAAATATATGGCGATTGGAAGGGTGATGGAAGCGAGGTAGGAAAGACAGGAGAGAAGGAAAACGAAGGCCAGTTGTGAAAAGGTGAAAAGTAACGGAAGAAATGGGTGGAAAACAGGTCAAGGAGGGAAGGAGAAAGGAAAGGTCGAGGTAGAGAGAGGTGGTGACTGTGAAGGAGGAAGGAAAGGTGGAAATAAGGGAGGAAGGAGTGGCAGTTGCGAAGGAAGGAGGGGAGGAAAGTGAGAGCTAAGGAGAATCGGCGTCAAGGAAGGAGAAGGAGAAAGAGAGGGATGAAACGAAGAGAACATATGGCGTGGAAGACGGAAAGGAGGAAGGACACGCGAGAAGGGTCACGTTGGAGGTAATAAACTCAGTCACCTTTGATTTCATGACCTCCGCTTCCTTGAATTTGACTCTAGCGGGGCGTGAAGGCTGTCCGCTCGTGTCCGCCCAGATGACACGCCCCACTTGTTGGTTACTTCCACATCTTTACCTGGCCGGCTTGAGTTTGTGGAGCGTTGGAGGCACGAGGAATAAGAAACATAAAAGCTTAAGAACGAACGACGGAGCAACATTACACGCCGAAAAGGAGAATAACGACGCAGCAACATTACAACCAAAGGGAATAATACAGACTAAATTGCATAATGAGGTAGAGTTAACGTTCGTAAATCACTGATATTCGTTGCAAAACTGATATTCGTTTCCTAACCAAAAATTATCGTTCGCTTCCGTGCCTGAGTTTGTGGGTTGAAGAGACGATGAACCTTCCTCCACGTGGGTAATTTTATTTAGTCTCTCATA
>NW_026111774.1:272500-277500 GCF_024679095.1 Eriocheir sinensis | reverse complement strand
CTGTTAATGTCTTAGAAGAAAATGTAGGCCTAGAAATATTTTTATAATGAAAATGCTAAAATGATAATATTGGTAATCATAATAAGTATAAGAATTAGAAAGATCAAATATGTATGTTAGATAGCTAGGTAAAAGGGTACATAGATAGATTGATAGATAGATAGATAGATGATAAATACAAATAAGATATATAGTTTATCTTTTTTTTATCGTCGAAATTCATATAATAAAAAATACTTGGTAGTTATTTTGCAATTGAATTTATATCTTCTTTTCCTATTCCATATCCTTTGCCATCTCAACTCCTTTTTCATTATCTTCAAATTCGTTAATACATATAAATCATAAATACACCACTGAAAAACAAGGACGTATATATCACAACACCGTACATTTCCCATAAAAGGCACACATTTCCACCTCCTTAAAAAATAGAGTTGAGTTGAAAGAAATGTGTGGTAAAATAACGAGGTGGGACCCTAGGGAACCAGGACGGGAAGGGGGGGTAGGCGAGGGAGGGGAGGGAGGAGGGGGCAAGGTGTTCGTCGGGAGGCCGTGTACAGGTAAGGAATTAACGCGTTTTGCAGGTGCTTAAGTGACCGCAGGTAACGTCAGGTGGGGCCGTGTTACCTAAAATTTTGTGGTCACTTTCTATGATGGCGAGGTGGAGGTGGTGGTGGTGCTTGTGGTAATAGATATGATAATGGTGTTGGTGGCGGTGGAGGCTGTGGTGGTGGGGCTGAGAGCAGGAGTAGTGGTAGTGGTAGTGGTGGTGGTGCTGGGAGTGGTTATGGAGGTATTGGAGCGGGTGGATGCCTTAGTGGAAGTGGTGATGGTGGTGGAGGAGGTGGGAATGCTGTTGGGCGTGGGAACAGGTGTAGAGGTAGTGGTGATGGAGGTATTAGGGGGGGGGATGCAGTAGTGGTGGTTGTGACGATGGTGGAAGTGCAGGTAGAATGGGTGGTAGCAGTAGTGGTGGGTGAGGGCGAGAGAGTGAGGTAATCGGGAACAAAGGGAGGGCGAGGGAGTGCAAAAATCATTTAAGAACGGCAGAGCGGGGGTGACTGAGTGAGGGAAAGATTGAATTTTTCACCTCCATCTATTTTTCCCCTTCTCCCTTTGAATGAAAAAAAATCTATATATTCATACGTGTATAAAAAAAAAAGTGTGCAGGTGTGGGAGGGATATATGCAGAGCTAAAAAATCATTTCACACGAACCTTGGAAAAGAACAAATTTAGTTATGTTTATACAATAGAGCGGAATAGAATAGAACTTGCAGGTGGTTCTCGGCCTTTGCTTGAAAAATTACCAGCCGTCAATGAGGTAAAGATGGATAATAGGGGAAATAAAATAAATGGACTATAGAGCTCTGAACATGGATAATCTAACACGGCAGACTTGAGAAAAAAAATAATGGAACAGGCGGAGCAAAAAGTTATCGATATAGTAAAAGCAGTAACACAAAAAAAATATAGAATAACGGAAAATTAGAAAATAAAATAATATTAAAGAAAGGAAAAGTTAGAAGAAAGAAATAGAGGAAAACAAAGAAGAAAAGAAGAAGAAGAAGAAAAAGATGAAGAAAAGAAAAAGAAAAAGAAAGAAGAAGAAAAAAAAGAAGGAAGAAAAAGAAAGAGAAAAAAGAAAATAGATGAAAACGAAGAAGAAAAGGAAGAAGAAGAAAAAAAGAAGAAAAAGAAAACGAAAAAAAAAAAGAAAAGCAGAAAATATAAAGTTGAAATAGATAAACAATAGTTACGAAAATGCAAAACGAAATAAAGAAATAAAAAAAATCACGCTAAACAAAGAAAAACGTTAAAAAATAAAGCTAAAGAATAGGAAAAAGATGAACCGACGCCTGAGGATAAAAAAAAAAAAAAACTAATTAGGAGGTAGTCGCAGGTACACCTTCATTCCTACCTGGTCTCATTAGGTGAAACGCAGGTATTCGTGTTACTGAGCGTGCTGGGAGAGGGAGAGGAAGGGGAGCAAAGGGCAAAGGCTTAGAGATAGGCAGGGGTGACGAAAGGATGGAAAAGGGTGGCTAGGCGGAAAGGAATTGATAGAAAAGGAATTCATAGGTCGTGTGAAAGGGGGAGAGAAAGGGAAGCATAGGGCATAAAGTAGATGACGAATGGTATGGGAAAGGTGTGCCTAGTGAGAAAAGGAATGAACAGGAAAAGGATTAATAGGTTGAGTGAAAAGGGAATAGAAAAGAAAGGGGAAGGTTTATGCATTAGCGTGAGTAAGAGAAATATAGAAAAGAGTGCATAGGAAGGAAAGGGACAAATAGGGGAGGGGAAAATAGAATGACGGAGAAGGGGTGAAAAATGGAGAGAGAAAGATAAAAAGAGAAGAAAATAAAGGAAAAAAAGATAGAGGAACGGAATTAGAGGTCAGAGGTTTAGAAATAGGCGTAGGTGACGAACGGTTACAAGAAAAGTGTGCGTGAGAGGGAAAGGAATGAATTGGAAACGGAATAACAGGTCGAGTAAGTGGGTTAGAGAAAGGAGAGCAGAGGGCGGAGGCTAAGAAATAAGAAACAGGTGGTGAATAGTATAGGAAGGCAAACATACGAGGGAAAAGAACGAACAGAAAAAAGGAATATTAGGTCAAGTGAAGGAGGGCGAGGAAGGGGAGAAGAGGGTGAAGGTCTAGAAATACACTTGGTTACGAATGCCAGAGCGAAGGGTGTGCAGTGAAGGGAAAGGGGCAAGTGGAAAAGGAGAAGAGGTAGAGAGAAAGGGGGAATAGAAAAGGAGATAAGAGGTAGAGAGAGAGAGAGGGGAAATAGAAAAGGAGATAAGAGGTAGAGAGAAAGGACGAATAGATAAGGAAATTAATGGTCTGTGGAAAGGAACGAGTGGAAAACGAAATAAGAGGTCGAGAGAAAAGGACGAATGGAAAAGGAAATAACAGGTCTAGGGAAAGGGACGAGTGGAAAAGGAAATAAGAGGTCGAGACAAAGGGGCGAATATAAAGAGAAATAACAGGTGTAGGGAAAGGGACTAGTGGGGAATATAATAAAAGTCATTGGAAAGGTGGGATAGAAATGGGACACGGGAGGGCAAAGGTCTAGAAATAATGGACGTGGGACAAATAGCATGAAAAAAAGGCTTACAAAAGTACATAGAGAGAAAGAGGGAGTAGAATAGAGGGAGAGAATCAAGTCGTAATAGGTTGAGAAGACGAAGGACTGAGAGGGGCGGGGAGTGAGAGGTGAGAGCTAAGTTAAAGGTAAGCATGCAGGTAGAGACGGAGGAGGAGGAGGAGGAGGAGGAGGAGGAGAGGGTGCAGGAGGAGGAGAAATGAAGTGTCAGGGTGGAAGTGTAGGAGGCCAGTAACTTGATGAGAGGTGGTTGGGTGGGTGGGTGGATGTGTGTAGGTGGGTGGGTGAATGGGTGTGGGTGGTTATAAGTGGGTGGGGGGAGTAAGGGGAGCTAATTAGAAGGGGTTAAAAGAACTATGTTGATTAAAAAGAAAGCAGGAGGGAGGAAGAGGGAACGGAGGACATGGAAAGGGTTAGAAGAGTATAGTGAAAGGGGAGGTGTTAAAGAGGAGGGGGGAAGAGGGGGTTTAAAGGGAGAGGAGAAAGGGTAGGGGAGGAGGGGGTCTGATTCCTCATTCTTACATTCTGGCGCGTGTTCATCTCATTCACACCTGGTAGACCTTTCTCTCTCTCTCTCTCTCTCTCTCTCTCTCTCTCTCTCTCTCTCTCTCTCTCTCTCTCTCTCTCTCTCTCTCTCTCTCTCTCTCTCTCTCTCTCTCTCTCTCTCTCTCAATCGATGGCCTAATACACCACAGAATCAACCTCATTGTAAATCTGCCGACGCGTGCCAGCCCCCCCCCCCCAGCCCCCCACCCCCTCCGCCCACGCCAAGGGTACATTTTCACTTATCTCATTCTTTTTCTGACAAGTTTTCTCTTGTCGATTTTTTTTTTTTCTGACGTTTCATCGGTCCTCAAATCTGTTCTTTTTTCTGGCGTTTTTTTTACATTATTCTTTTCCTTATTTTTTCTAACCTTTTCTCTATTTTCGACTCTTTTCTTTTAATTTTTCTGACATTTTCTTTATTGTTGACTTTCTTTTCTTCGTGTTTTTTTTTTTAATTTTCGACTGATCTATTATATTTTCTCAATAGTATTTTCCTCATTTTTTAACATTTTCTCTATTTTGAACTCTTTTCCCAATTTTTCTAACGTTTTCTCAATATTCGACTCATCTAATAATTCGTCTCAGTTTTCACTAGTTTTAGGTTTTCTTTTCCTCAATTTTCAAACACTTTTTCAACTATCGACTCTTCGTTTGCTTCTTCGCGCTACTACTACCTCAACATTGCTTCTTTTCTCCTTTTCTTTTGTGTGTGTCTATTCTTTCTTTATTTCCCTGACATTTTTTTTCTTTTGCTCTTTTTTGTAAGTTTCTCGTTATCTCGTTATCTTGTTTATCTGTATGTAGCTAATATATCTATCTACCTATCACTAGCTCTCTATGTCTTCTCTCACTTTTCTTTCTTTTTCTTTCTTTCTGTTTCTTCCTATTCGTGTTCTTGTTCTTGTTTTTTGTTCTAGTTCTCAATAACTGCCTATATTTTCTTGTTCTTATTCTCCTCTACTGCTGTTTCTGCTTCTTTGTTTCTTCTAGTTTTGTAATATTTTTTTTTTTCATTTTCATACATTTCATCCTATTCCAACCTGCTTATACTGCTTTATCCGTTATATTTAGGGGCAGTTTCGTGGCTAATCGGTGGTTCTATTATCATGGCTATTATAATTTCTTCTCACGTGATTATACTTAACATTCTTTCTATATATTTTACCTTTTTTTTTCTCTATATTTATTTTTTTCTTGCTCCTTCACACACCACTAATGCTATTCCTCATCTGTTTTAATTCCGCCCATCTGTCATTACATTTTATTAGTCATTAAATCATCGGAGAAATATTTGTGCGCCTAGTCAGCCTAGTCCAGAATTACGAGGCTCCGATAAAGCTGAT